>NC_092510.1:5352173-5359809 GCF_047511675.1 Marmota flaviventris | reverse complement strand
TTAGAGCTAGGATTAGGACTAGGGATAGGGTTAGGGTTAGGGTTAGGGCCAGGGTTATGCCTTGGGTTATGGCTAGGTTTTGTTTTAGGTTTAGGGCTATGGCTAATTTAAGAGCTGACATTACGTTTAGGGCTTGTTTTAGCTTAGGTTTAGGGGGAGGTCTAGTGTTAGGATAAAGTTTAGGGATAGGGTGATGTGTAGAGCTAGGGTTAGTGCTAAGGTCAGAGTCAGGGTTAGTATTACTCCTAGGATTAGGGTTAGGACTCGAATTAGGACTAGGGTTAGGGCTCGGTGTAGTTTTAGGGTTTGGTTTAGGTTAAGGGTTAGGGTCAGTTCTATGGCTCAGTTTTGTTTGAGGGCTAGGGCTAGCGTTAGGGCTAGTTGTCAAATTAGCGTTAGGGTTTGAGTTAGTGTTAGGGTGTGGTTTAGGATTAGGGTTAGGATTAGATTTAGAGTTAGGGTTAGATATAGGTTTAGGGCTACAGTGAAGGTTATTTACTAGGTATAGGGCTAGGGTTTGAGTTATCATAAGTGATAGGGTTAGAACTAGGGATAGGCCTAGGGTGAGAGTTAGAGTTAGTCTTAGTGTTAGGGTTAGATTTAGGGTTAGAAGTAGGGCTTAATTAGGGCTAGGATTAGAGGTAGGGTTAGTATTAAGGCTGAGCCTAGGTTTATCGCTAGGTTATGGTTATCGTTTTGGTTAGGTATGATGTTACAGCTAGCTTTAGAACTAGGGCGAGGATTAAAATTAGGGTTAGGTCTATGGTTAGGGGTAGGTTTAGGATTAAGGCTAAGATTAGGGCTAGGATTAGGGCTAGAATTTGTTTTAGGGTTAGGACTTCATCAGGCCTAAGGCTAATGTCAGGTCTAGGGATATGGTTAGAGATAGTTTTAGGGGTAAGATTATTAAGGTTAGGATTAGGTTTATAGATATGGTTAGGTTTAGAGTTCATGATAGGTTTAGGGTTAGGAATAGGTTTAGGATTATCCTAGGATTAGCATTAGGGTTAGGGCTATGTTCATGGTTAGGTTTAAGGCTAGGGTTAGGTTTTGGGTTATGGCAACAGTTAGGGTTAGGATTAGGTTTAGGGTAAGGGTTAGGGCTAGAATTAGGGTTTTGATTAGGTTTAAAATGAGTGTTAGCACTCTGATTAGCTTTATGTTTTGGGTTAGGTTAGGGCTAGGTTTAGGGCTATAGCTAATGTAACTAGGGTTACAATTAGAACTAGTTTTAGGGTTAGGGTTAGGGCTAGGTCTAGGGTTATGGTTAGGTTTAGGTTTTGAGTGATGTTTAGAACTAGGGTTAGTGTAAGGGTCAGATTCAGAGTCAGGGTTTGTTTTAGAGTTAGGGATAGGACTCGAATTAGAGCTAGGTTCAGGACTAGGTATAGGCTTAGATTTTGGTTCATGTTAAAGGTTAAGGTTAGGGCTATGGCTCAGTTGTTTTGTAGGGCTAGGTTAGGGCTAGTTTTAGGATTAGCATTAGTGTTATTGCTTGTGTTAGTGAGAGGTTTAACTTAGGGTTAGGGTTAGATTTAGAGTTAGGGTTAGATATAGGATTAGGTCTAGATCTAGGGTTAGGGCTAATGTAAAGGCAAGTCATAGGAGCATGGTAATGGATAGTGTTAGAGATAAAATTAGGAGTATGGCGAGAGTTAGAGTTAGTCTTATGGCTAGGGTTAGGTTAGGTTTAGGGCTTAATTAGGGCTAGGATTAGGTCAAGCATTTTTGTTAGAGTTAGGCCTAGTTTTAGGCTTAGGTTTACATTTAGCAATAGAGTTAGATTTAGGGGAAGGGATGGGGTTAGAGTTAGTTTTAGGGCTAGGTTGAAAGTTAGAATTTTCGTTAGGGCTATGGTTATGGTTTGATTTATTAATAAGGCTAGGTTTAGGGCAGGATGAGGGCTAAGGTTTGTTTTAGGGTTATGGCAAAAATTGGGACTAGGACTATTGTCAGGTCTAGGCTTACATTAGGGATATAATGAGGGTTAGATTTATGGCTAGGTCTAGTGTAAGGGTTCAGTTTAGTGTAAGGGTCAGGTTTAGAGCTGGGGTATTATTAGGGTTAGAATTTGTTTTCGGGTTTGGTTTAGGTTAGGATATAGGTTTAGAGCTTGAATTAGCTTTAGGGTTTGGTTAGGTAATGATAGGTTTGGGTTTAAGGTTCATGTTACATGTAGGGAAATTGATAGGGTTAAAGTTAGCAAAGGGTTAGGGTTAAGGGTTAGCCTTAGGGTTATGGTTGTACTTAGGATAACAGATAGGGTTAGGGCTAGGGTTATGGTTTGTATTAGGGCTAGAGTTAGGATTAGGCCTAGGGTTAGGATTAGTTCAGTTGAGGATATGAGCTAGGGTTAGCGCTAGGGTAAGTGTTAGGTTTAGGGTTAGGTCTAGGTTATAGATACAGTTAGGGTCAAGGTTAGTGTTAAGGTTAGTGCTAGGGTTATCATTAGTTTTAGAGTATTGGATAGGGTTTGATTTCGTGTTAGGGTCAGGGTTAGGTTTAGGTTTTGGCTTAAGGTCAGAATTAGGGATAGGCATAGGGTTAGGTGTAGGGTAATGTTTAGGGTTTGAGCAAGGGTTAGCTCTGTTGCAAGGGTTTGGTTTATGATTATGTCTAGGTTTAGGGTTAGAGTAGATTTAGGGTAAGAGCTAGGGTTATCATCAGGGTTAGGGTTAGGGTTAGGGCAATGGGTAGGATTAGAGTTAGGGTTAGGGCTAGGGTTATCATTAAGTTTACGGCTAGATTTAGAGTAATATATAGGGTTAGAGCTAGGGTTAGGGCTTGGGTTAAGTTTAGGATTATGGCTAGGGTAAGGTTAGGTTTAGGTTTAGGCCATGGCTTAGTGTTAGGGTTAGGTTAAGTTTAAGGGTTAGGGATTGAGCTAGTGTATGGACTAGGATAAGGATTAGAGTTAGAGTCAGTGTGAGGTTTAGGGCTAGGGTTACCATTAGTGTAGGGTAATAGATAGAGTTAGAGGTAGGTTTTGGCCTATGGTGATGGCTAGTTTCAGGGTTAGTGATATGGCTAGGTCTATAGTTATGTTTATGTTTTTTTGTTAGGATAAGGTTTAGAGCTAGGGTTTGTGTTAGCGTAATGATCAGTGTTCAGTTTAGGGTTAGGTTTATTGTTAGGGCCAGCGTTAGGACTACGGTTTGGTCTAGGGTTAGGGTTAGTGTTTGAGTTAGGTTAAGGTTTATTGTTAGGGCTAGGATTAAGTTTTTTATTAGGGCTAGGCCTAGGCTTATCACTAGATAAAGGATTAAGTGTAGGTTTAGGTCTAGTGTTAGGGTAAGGTTTAGTTATAGGGTTACAGGTAGTGCCAATGTTAGGGGTTGGTTTTGGTTTGGGGTCAGGTTTAGACCTATGGTTAGTGTTAGGGTCAGAATAAGGGTCAGGGTTAAGGTTAGGGTATGGGATAGTGATAGAGCTAGATTGAGGATTAGGGTTAGGACTAGTAATATAGTTTGGTTTAAGGTTAGGCTAAGAAGTAGGTTTAGGACAAGGGTAGCTTTAGAGTTAGAGTTTGGCTTAGGGTAAGGGATAGTGTTAGGGCTAGTGTTTTGGCTATGTTTAGGGTTAGGTTAGGGCTAGGGTTAGGTATAGGGTTAGGGTTAAAGCTAGGGTTAGAGCTTGGATTAGGGTTAGGCTAGGTTTTGTGTTAGCTTTAGGGCTACTGCTAATGTAAGAACTAGGGTTACATTTAGGACTAGTTTCAGAGTTAGTATTACATCTATGTTTAGTGTTTGGTTAGGTTTAGGATTGGGGTTATGTTTAGGGTAATGGATATGTTAGGGTTAGTGAATGTATTAGGGTTAGGCCGAGGGTTAGCATTAGGGTTAGGATTAGGGTTAGGGTTAGGGTTAGGTTTATAGTAATGGATAGGTTTAGAACTAGGGTTAAGGCTAGGGTTATGGTTAGTGTTAGTGTTAGGGTTAGTGTTAGGTTTAGGGTTAGTGCAAGGATTAAATTTAGGGTTAGTTTTAGGGTAAGGGTTAGGAGTTGGTTTAGGTTTATAGTTAGGTTTATATTTAGGTTTATAAAGGTAGGGTTGGGGCATGCATTAGGGCTCGATTTTGGGTTACATTGGGGTTAGTGTTATGGATACAGCTAATGTAAGATCTAGGGTTATGATTCAGGCTAATTTTAGGATTAAATTTAGGGATAAGTCTATTTTTATGGTTAGGTTAAGTTCAGGGTGATGTTTTGAGCTAGGGTTACTCTTAGGTTCAGAGTTAGGGCCAGGGTTAATTTTAGGGTTGGGGATAGGACTCAAATTTGGGGTAGGCTTAGGGCTAGATGTAGGGTTTGGATTTGGTTTAGGTTAAGGGTTAGGTTTAGTGTTATGGCTCATTATGTTTTAGGGCTAAGGCTAAAGTTAAATGTAGTTTTATGATTAATGTTAGTGTTATTTCTAGTGATAGGGTGAGTTTAGGTTTAGGTGTACATTTAGAGTTATGATTAATTCTAGGGTTATGGCTATGGCTAGTTAAGGCTAAGGTTAGGTATAGTGTTTGGGTTATGCTAATGGATAGGATTAGAACTACGTATAGAGCCTGAGCAATAGAGTTTGTCTTAAGGCTAGGGTTAGGGTTAAGTTTAGGGCTAAATGAGGGCTAGGGTTATGTCTAGGATTGGTGTTTGGTTTAGGGCTAGGATTAGTACTATGTTTAGGATTAGCTTTAGGGAAAGGTTTACGCGAAGGCATTGGGTTACAATTAGGTTTAGTGCTAGGGCGATGATTAGAATTAGGTTTAGGCCTAGGGTTCGGTTTGTGCTAGGATTAAGGCTAGATTTGGGGTTAGGATTAGGGCTAGGGTTTGTGTTAGGGTTAAGGCAAGTTTTAGTGATAAGGATAATGTCAGGTTTAGGGTTATGGCTAGAAATAGTTATATGGTTATGTTCATGGCTAAGTCTAATGTTAGTTTTAGGTTAAGGTGTATTTTTAGGGTCAGAGTCATGTTTCGAGTTTGTGTTAGGTTAATTATTAGTGTGAGAACTCAAATTAGTTTTAGATTTAGAATTAGGGTTAGGTTAATGGATAGGTTTACGTTTAGGATTCAGGTTAAATTAGGGAAATTGGTTGGGTTAGGGTTACTGATACAGTTAGGGTTAGGTCTAGGATTATTATTTGGGTTAGGGTTATTGTTAGGTTAATGAATAGCATTAGAGCTAGGGTTAGGGCTAAGACTTTGGATAGGATTAGGGCTAGAGTTAAGGTTATGGTTAGGACTAGGGCTAGGGTTAGGGTTTCTGTTAGGTTTTGGGAACAGGTTAGGTTTTGATCTAGGGTTAGAGCTAGGGTGAGTGTTAGGTTTAGGATTATGTCTAGCGTTAGATTTTTGTTTAAGGCTAGGGTTAGTGTTAGGGTTAGTGCTAAGGTTATTTTTAGGGTTAGGTTAATGAATAGGGTTAGATGTCGGGTTAGGGTTAGGATAGTTTTAGGTTTAGGGTTTGTGTTAGAGTAAGGGTTAGTGTTTTATCTAGGGTTAAGTCTACCATGAGGGTTAGGTTTAGGGTTAGGTCTAGGATTAGGATTACATTAGAATTAGAGCTAGGTTTATCATTAGGGTTAAGTTTCAGTTTCAGGTAATGGTTAATTTTAGAGATAGTATTAGGGTTAGTGTTAACATTATGATTAAGGTTAGGTTTAGGGATAGGGCTAGGGTTAGTTTTAGGGTTCAGTTTTGGGTTTTATCTAGGGTTAGGTTAACATGAGGGTTAGGCTTAAGGTAAGGGATAAGGGTAGGTAGGGTTAGGGTTATGCTTTGGGCTAGATTTATGCCTAGGATTAGGGATAGGTTTTGTGTTAGGTTTTGAGCTAGTTTTAGTGCTATGGTAATGTAAGGGTTATGTTTAAGGTCTAGTGTTAAGTTTACATTTAGGTTTCGGTTAGAGTCAGTTTCATAGCTAGGGTGTCAGTGTCTGTGTTTGGATTAGGTTTAGGGTTAGGGCTAGAGCTATAATTAGGATTGGTTAGTAATAGAGGTAAGGTTAGTGTTTGGCTTAGGTTAAGGGTTATCACTAAAGCTAGTGCTAGCTTTTTTTAGGTCTTCTTAAAGATATGGTTAGATTTAAGATTAGGCTTAATCTAGGGCTAGTGTTAGGTTAGGTTTAGATATAGGGTTATGGGTAGGGCTGGTGTTAAGATTTGGTTTAGTTTCAGGGTCAGAATAAGGGTCAGGGTTAGGGTTAGAATTTGGGTTGTAGCTATAACAGGAATGAGGGCTAGGTTTAGGACTAGTAATATGGTTAGGTTTTGGGTTAGACTAAGGATTAATTTTAGGACTAGGGTTAGCATTAGGGTTGGGGTTTGGCTAGAGTAAAGGTTAAGAATAGAGCTAGGGTTAGAGCTAGGGTTCAGGTTAGGGTTAGGGCTAGTGTTAGGGTAAGGGTTAGTGTAAAAGCTAGGTTTAGGTCTCAGATTTCAGTAGGTTTTGGTTAGCATTAGGTTTAAGGTTAAATCTAATGTATGATCTAGGGTTATGATTAAATTAGGATTAGGACTAGGTCTAGTTTTAGGTTAAGGTTTAGGTTTAGGCTGATGTTTAGAGGTAGGGTTATTGTTAATGTCAGAGACAGGTTCAGGGGTAGTTTTTGGGTTAATATTAGGACTCGGATTAGGGCTTGGCTTAGGGCTAAATGTAAGGTTAGAGTTTGGTTGAGGTAAAAGTTTTGGGTTAGTGTTATGGCTCAGTTTTGATCTAGGGATAAACCTATGGTTAGGGCTATTTTTAGGATTAGCTTTAGGGTTAAGGCTAGTATTATGGTTAGGTTTAGGTGTAGAATTACGGTTAGATTTAGAGTTAGGTTTAGATCTAGGGTTAGGTGTATGGTTACGACTCAGGGCTAGGAATAAGGATATGGTAAATGGTAAGGTTAGAATTAGGGCTAGGGTTAAGGGCTAGGTTTAGGGTTTGGGTTTGGTTTAGGGTAAGCAATGGGGTTATAACTAGGTTTAGGTCTAGGGCAAGGGATAGAATTTGGGTTAGGTTATGATTATGGCTTGTTTTGGGCTATTATGAGAGCTAGTGTTCATATTAGGGTTAGGGCTAGGATTAGGGCTAGGGCTAATGTCAGGTCTAGGGTTGGAGTTAGGGATAGGTTTTGGGTTATGTTTATGGTTAGGTCTAGTGTAAGGGTTAAATTTAGGGTAAGGGTCAAGTTTACAGATATGTGTATTATTAGGGTCATTGTATGGATTAAGGTGTGGTTTAAGTTAAGATTTAGGTTTAGGGCTCAAATAAGCATTATGGTTAGATTTAGGGTTAGGGTAATGAATAGGCTTAGGATTAGGGTTCAGGTTAGTTTAGGGTAATAGATAGGTTTAGGATTGTGATAGGGTTAGGGTTAAGCCTAGGGCTAGCATTAGGGTTAGGATTATGGTTAGGGTAATGGGTAGAATTAGAGCTAGGTTTAGGGCTAGGTTTAGGATAGTGGATATAATTAGAGATATAGTTAGCGCTATGGTTAAGTTTAGGATTAGTGCTTGTGTTAGGTTAGGGTTTGGAATAGGGCTAGGGTTATGTTAAGGGTAAATGTTAAGCTGTGAGCTAGGGTTAGGTCTAAAGCGAGGCTTAGGGTTAGGGTTAAGGCTAGGGTTAGGTTTAGGTTTACACTTAGGGCTATGTTCAGG